>NW_026652279.1:62033787-62077639 GCF_009828535.3 Hylobates moloch | reverse complement strand
GTACATTTTCAAGTCAAGCAGAAAATGACTTTAAAGAAAGGTATGTCTGCAAGTGAAAGGGCAGGGGAAAGTCAGGCTGATATGTGAAAAGACAAAAGAACAGAAGAGTCTATCCACCTTTATTATAAAACCCCTGAGAAGATTGCAGCACTGGGTTTTTTTTATGCGGGTGGTGATGTGGCTAACTCTGATGTGCCCTTTTCTGCTTAATTCAAAGTTCAGCAAAAGTTTAAAAGGAAATGAAGTGAAAATTGATACTCAATAGATAATCACAGGAGAAACAGATCAACATATTGCTGCTATGGACTTTTTTCAATGCTATGGACTTTTTTCAATGCCCTACTTTTGAGGATTCTTTTGATCACATAATTTTTTTAATCCCTAGTACTTAAGTTTTTGAAATAAAGGAATTACCTGCTAAAGGGAATTCTCTGTGTCATCATATTCTCAAAAGGCTCATTTTGTTACCATGTGCTTTAAAAGATTCCAGGACATGAAAGACAGGAAACACATCCATGTGAATAAAAGAGATTGAGAATTACAGACTCCTTTCCAGTGGCATAAAAGCCCTTTAATAAAAACTCTTATATATGATATCAATGGCCTTGCAAAGACATTTAGGCAATAATAAACTGCAAAATGATTTAGCATGTGCAAAAACCCACCAAGCTGTAAACTTACACCCTTTGACATTAATCTGTCATATAAGCAGGAGTAGGTACCTGACAAAACTTATATTAAAATATGTAAGTTATGCCTCAGTAAAACAATTAAAAACTAATTTAGAAGTTCTCGCTTGAGAAATCAGTGATAATGTGACACACATTGACCATTGTGGGTAAAATTAATGAGAGTTAAAAGAAAACAGCTGCTCTTTTTGGCCAAAGGAATACTTAGAACATATTCATAGAATTGTTGAGTATTAAAGGTGAATAAAACCTAACATTTTTTGTCCATCTCTTCATTTTATAGTTGCAAAACAAGGCATTCCTCTCATCATGATATCTAGAGGTAATGTTCTTGACTTAAGTGTTAAGAGCTAGGAAGTGACCATCACTATCTTGAGACTATCGTTCACTTCACCCATTCCAAGGAAGCATAAACTACAAATTCCAACATTCTTATAGATGATTATGATTTAATAAATAACATCTGATTGGAATTAGAGAAATAGAACATATTTATCTGTCAATATTTGTAGAATAAACCTCATAAAATTAGTTATGGAAACACAATTTTAAGGGATCTGTAGTGGGTTATCTTGAGAAAAAACCAGAGACCAAAGTTGTGTGTGTGTGTGTGTGTGTGTGTGTATGTGTGTGTGTGTGTGTAATAAATAGATGACTTCTGAAATGAAGTCATATACATTCAGGAAGGAAGCCTAAGATGTGTGTTTAGCAGATGTATTTTGAGAAATGCCTATTGGTGAGTAGTATTCTGCTCTCTAACAAGCAAAAAAGAGGAAATGAATTTAAATTAGAACCAAAGGAATTTAAGTTAGATGGAAAGATCTTATTGGCAGTGAAGATTTTATAAACCCTGAAAAAGATTCCTGGAGAGGTTTTCAAATTCTCTATCTGAATGTACTTAAAAGAAGAGAGATACCTATCAGCTCAGGGTGGTTGAGGTAGAGACCTGCCTGGAAGTTGCTTTCAGCTGAATTCTCTGCAAGTCCAGATTAGTTCCTGACAATGCTCAGGATGTCAAAGACTGTAAATGCTAGACAGTGGCAAGCAATATTGCCCCTTAAAACAAAAACAAAAACAAAACTCACCAAAGTAATCATTTCCTTGGAAAGTTAATTGGCATATGGTAGTTGGTTATAAGTGAAATGTTCAATTATAATACATTCTTGTTTTATTTTCTTTTTAGCCTAGTTTCCAGTGGAAAGAAGGCTTATGAAATTTCTCTGGCAGGCTATGCCCTGCTTACTACAATTTTTATTTTCCTTCTGTCAGTTGGTTACAACCAAATCTTTTAGAAAAACCTAAACCTAAGTAGCAATACATGTACCCTCTGAGTAGATTCCTCTGAAGGAAATACCCTCTCCCTTAACTCCAAAGGAAAACTTTCTCTCCTAATTGAAAGGAGCAGGATGATTATCCCACCACCATCAGCCCTCTTCTTCCTTACCTTCACAGAGTCCACACAAATTCTCTTCATCTTGCAGAATTTCTTCTCATTTCCAACCCACAAACAGCACATGCACTAACAGTTCATACCAAAATTCACTAATTTGCTGTACTTCTCTGCTTATACAGCTGTGTGTCTGTTTACCCCATTGTGTTTGCCACAACTATTGTCTGGTTTTTATTGCAAGCTCCTGAAGGTGAAGGATGGAGTCTGTTTAACTTGCTTTGCACGACACTGTGTGTACATGCAGGTGGACACCATGTGACTGTCCTTGACAATAATGGTTCCTGACATGACTGGATGCTCAAAAAATAATCCCATGGATTAGCTAAAGTTGGAGAGAGAGGACTCAGTTTGCAGAATCTGTGTCATTGGTTAGTCCTCCTATATGTCACATACCAAGGTGATAACTGTCTGTCAGGAGTCATCAGGGCAGTCAGCAGTGTGGACAAGGGCCCAATCAGCAGCTAGAAAATCTAAGTCTAGCCTAAAATGCACAGAAATCAAAACGCATTTATTTGCATGCTTTCCTTCCACCATGATCCATCCTTCTCTTGTGTATAAATCCAGTCTTTCTGGAGTTCTCAGCTCAGAGCAGTGTCTGCCAGTGCCCATTGCCATACCAGGCTGTTAAATCTCAGACACACCCTGGAAGACTATCAAGTTCACAGTATCTTGTTTTTCTTATTTCTTTGTGTTTATAGTCTAGAGGGAACAGAAGTCATTTTTACAAAGATTAATATTTCTTCTTTCCCACTGATTCCCACACAACCCTTTCCAACCTTCTTTTACATCAGTCTTCCTCACTGACCCAAGAAGACAGAGATAAGTCAATCCACATTTCTTAGTTAGGTTAAAAAATTCCAATGCTTTTTCATATCTGGGGTCTTCAAAGTTAGGTTTTCAGAGAACAAAATGATTGATGAAAACCTGTTTCTCACAGAAAGCACAGGAAATGACATTTCATTTAATTCAACAAATATTTTCTAGGCACCAATTATAAGCCACTCACTGTGTATTGGGGAAAGAAAAGGGAACAAAACATAGACTCTGGCTTCATATGATATATTTGGAGGTGTGTGTGTCTATGTGTGTGTAATAGTCAATTTAAGATTTTATTACATGATCTTTTATTATTATTATTATTATTATTATACTTTAAGTTTTAGGGTACATGTGCACAATGTGCAGGTTTGTTACATATGTATCCATGTGCCATGTTGGTGTGCTGCACCCATTAACTTGTCATTTAGCATTAGGTATATCTCCTAATGCTATCCCTCCCCCCTCCCCCCACCCCACAACTTTATTTTGGATTGTGGTAAGGATTAAATGATGTATAATATAGTTAAAATATACTTGACACAGAGCCTGGCATGTAAGACATCCTCAATAAACAACAGCTGTTACTATTACTGAAAGAGGCTTAATTTAGAGCAATTCTGGGGGGAGTGCTCTCTCTGGAAATCAAATTTTACCTTGGATTAAGGGCAATGTATTTTGATTGTTATGGGAAGAAGAGGAATCATCCAAGAGTTGGATTCTCACCGGACTCTCTCTGGACAGAAGGACATTGCTGAGCTCACCCACTGCCATAAGAAAGTTCTTCTCTTAGCTTCTTTTAAACGTCTGTTTGAAAACTTTTCTTACTGTAAAATGTTACATTTCCTGAAAGAAGCAGCACATCATAAAGTGTTTTGGCACAGAGCTCATTCTACCTGCTCATTCTACCCAGATTCTAGAGCATTTCAGAACCTGGATCATATCCCAAACACACACAGCACATATTTTTCTCCTTCCTGCTTCCTCCTACCATGGTCTGGATTATGGTTGTTCTGCAGGGCAAGCGACTACGAAAATACACTTGAAGTTTTTCACATTTATTTTAAAGGTATATAAAATGATTTTATAGAACATCATTTTAATGATTTAGCTCTTACTGAATCCATATCAACAATTAATCTTAAACAGGAATAAATCAGCTTTTAACCTCAGGAGAAACTAAGTCAAATTGTAGTCACTCGATGAATTTCTTTTTTAAACTTGCCCAATACAAATGGCTTCACTGGCCATCTTAGCTGACCTATAGTATTTAATTAGTTAATCAATTATTCAATTAATTAATTGTATGGTTAAATATATGAATGGATCATCATGTAAATGTCAAGGTAATTGAATACAAGTATGTCATAATATTATTAGACCAAGCAAAGGAATCCACTTACTTCACTCTTTTTGGTTCAATTTAAGATTTGCTCTACACTCTCAAATATCTGGATAAGTAAAAGAAGACTTCCTGCCATGTTCTCCTTTAATATTTACCATTAGGAAAAGCCTGTCTTTTCCTGACCTCTGTTATTTAGAAGACCTCTGACCATGTCCTGCATCACCATTATATTCTCAATATGTTATCCTGACTGAAGGTTCATCCAGTTGTTTCATTTGAAAAAAAGCTAGTATTTCACCTTCCGTATTTCCTCAACAAGAATGAGGAATTCTGGGAAACATTTGATATATTTCCATCTATTGCAAAAGTATCAGAAGGATGCACTAGAATGAAAATCTTATAGGTATCTTCTGTCAAACATTGCCACTTAAATTATAGTATGATGGCCTAATTTTAGCTTCCAACTATGGAAGCTTCTGTTCTCCAGCTCTCTAAGCTAATGTTGCTATTTCTCAAATTTACTTACATATTGAAGTGTTAATTTCTCACACCTACCTTCTTTATTCCAAACTAATAGAATCCAAAGATTTCATATATACTTCAGTTATTTAGATCTTTTCAGTGTTTTCCTTTACCAGATTATTTAGGTTTGGCTTCTTTGAACTTTGAAACCATTAAATATGGTCATGAGACCATTGCATGGGTTTTATTTTTAAAAAAAAGGAAAATTAAGGTCTCTCTAACCATAATGTACTCAAAAGAAAGCCAGTGACCTACCAGTCTAGACCCTCAATGGTGCCTTAGTACAATCTTAGGGAATTTTTTCCTCTCTTCTAATTTATCACGATTAGCTGTTAGTTCAGAACTGATCCTATTTCTTTAGAAATGGATGTCATAATCCTAGAGTTTTATGAGACTATACAACCTTTAGCTTTTGTAAAAATCAGCCAAAGGCTTAAAGAGTTCCTTCAGATGGGTAAAGAAAGGGAAATTATCTCTCCCCACCCCTTCCTCTAGCTCTCCAAGCATTATAAGTAGCATGAAACCAGATCAGATGTACTACTCTATGAGAAGGTAAGAACAGCTTAAAGGAACCTCAAGATGCCTCACCCAATTGTCTTTTTCTAAATCCTGGCACTTTAATACAACACAAATGTGCAGTTCTTATGGAAACCTTGTGCCCAATTTAATAGCATTGTTGATCAATGAACATTTGTCATGCTCCAGACAACTGCCATGAATCAGTAAAATAAAATACGGTATCCCTTAAAAAACTTGAAGCCAAATGCTGGGATGATGTCAATGGGATAAGAATAGGCAGTTCCTTTCTTTTCCTGATTCCTCATTCACTAGTCTTCTCCTTCAACATTGCATGAAAGAATAGAATCTTTATTTCCATTGCCCTTATTCATTTACTGCACAGATTAAATGAGACTGTGCAGATAACACAATTAGGAAGGAGACTGGCTCAAAGGACATGTTTAACAAATATGTGTTTCCTCTTCCTTCAGGAACCATAAGAATGTGGTAAGCCTGCTTTGTGAAGGAGATTCAAAACTGGTGAAGATAGGCTATGTTGAAGTGCATATAAAAACTTCTGCCTGATCATCTGAGAGAATACTATATACTTTTTGAAATGTTATGACATATCTGTAATTCAGATTTTGAGTCTGGTTATCATACCTGGCCACTGAGGCCCAGCCACTAAGTTTCCTGCACCCCAGAGTGAATGATAGAGAAAGAGCTTGAATTCCCATGCACTCAATGGAGTCATTAAGACATCTCATTCTGGAAGCTTGTATTAAACTAGCCTCCAAAAATGAAACACTTTTTTCAACACTTTCAGTGCTGAAAGGGAAGTCTTTTTATTAAGACTTGTTCCTTAGTAAATAAATCACATATTCGGCAGCAATAAAAATATTGGTGAGAAGTGAACGTTATTCATTTCAAAGCAAGGAGCCTGTTGAGTGGTGGTAGTTTTTAAAATATTGATTTGACAAAAGACCTCTCAGCGAACTCATGAAATAATTTTATGCTTTTGTAATTTCGTTTGTGGGCTTTCTTTTTTCAAAATTGAAGCTATGTACTTAACTCTAATCAGAACCATTAAAGTCTTTTAAAATGCCCATATAGTTTACAATTTCTGTTCTTTTTTAAAAATCATGTCATGACATTTCTTTTGTAGTGCTAAGTTCTGTGTTTCAAAAGTACAAAGAATATTTATTTGTAAGGAGTCCAGTAAATATTTATGGAATGCCTACCATGTGCCAGGCCTGGTTCTGGTTGCAAAAGATGTTACAGTACACAAAGCAAGTTTCCTGCTTTGGAGTAGTTGGGGAGAGAAGAACGATAGGTGTTGAGGCAGACTTAAAATAAACAATATGTATAATTAAGTAAGGAAGCTATCACTGTTACTACAGAATTAAAGAGAATTAAAGATATATAAAAATGAGTGCTTAACTTTAGATTGGATGTTCAAGAAAAACCTTTTTGAGGAAGTGATATTCAAGAGGAGATTGAAATGGTGAAGCGTCCAGACAGCCATGCAGTGTTCTGGAGGAAGAGCATTATAGACAGAGGAATGGCAAAGCCCTATAAGTAAGGATCAGCTCTCTGTTTTTCATAAGTTGAAGGCCAGTGTGGCCAGGGGTGAAGGATAAGAAGGGAGGGGTCAAGGTTGGAAAGAAGGCAGAGTGGGAATAATGTGGGGCATAGCAGCCAGGAAATAAGTTTAGATTCATTCTCAGTGCCATGGGGAGCTATTGGGTATGGGGACTGGGGTACAGAAGCAGGAGAATGCCATGATCTGATCTACATTTTTCAAAGTGCACCTCATCTGCTGTGTGGAGAGTAGAGCAAGAGTAGATGTGTGTTTAAGGCAACTGCAACCACTGAAGGGATGTAAGCAAGAAAACTGACTCATTGGTTTTGGTTTTTGTTCTCAAGATCTCACTATGGCATAGAAACTAGATTATGGTAGAAATGGAGGTATCAAAGGAGCCAGAGTGAAAGAACTTTCAGTAAATTTGGAAAGTGGCGTGAATTCAGATATGGAGATCAGATGGTGTCCTTGGGTTATAAGAAGAGACAACACTCATGAATAATTATTATGCTTATTATTTATAAACACACAAATATAAGTATAAAACTATTAAGGCCACATAACAAAATGGGAGTGATGCCTCTACAAGCTGAGAGACAGCAAGGCTTGTTAACAAACACCAGAGCTGGAAGGGGTGGAAGAATTCTTTTCTAGAACCCTCAGAGGGGGCATGGCCCTGCCAATATCTTGATTTCAGACTCCCAGACTCCAGACTTGGAGAGAATATATTTTTGTTATTTTAAGGCAAAAACTAATAAATAAAATGATTATGCATTGTTATTTATAAATACATAAATTCTTTTAATCATCACCATATTCAATGGAATAGGTACACAGCTCATTTTCCTTATATGAAGAATCCAAGTCAAAGTGGTAAATCAAGTTTCCAAATATCCAGGTGTATTAGTCCCTTCTGATGCTGCTAATAAAGACATACCCAAGACTTAGTAATTTATAAAGGAAAGAGATTTAATTGATTCACAGTTCAGCATGGCTGGGGAGGCCTAAGGAAACTTACTATAATCATGGTGAAACAGGAAGCAAACATGTCCTTCTTCACATGGCAGCAGCAAGGAAAAGTGCCAAGCAAAAGGGGGAAAAGCCCCTTATAAATCCATCAGATCTCATGAGAACTCACTCACTATCCTGAGAACAGCTTGAAGGTAACCACCCTCATGATTAAATTACCTTCCCCTGGGTCCCTCCCATGACACATGGAGATTAAGGGAACTATAATTCAAGATGAGATTTGGGTGGGGACACAGACAAACCATATCATTCTGCCCCTGGCCCCTCCCAAATCTCATGTCCTCACATTTCAAAACACAATCATGCCTTCCCAACAGTCTCCCAAAGTCTTAACTCATTCCAGCAGTAACTCAAAAGTCCAAGTCCAAAGTCTCATCTGAGACAAGGCAAGTCCCTCCCATCTATGAGCCTATAAAATCAAAAGCAAGTTAGTTACTTTCAAGACACAATGGGGGTACAGGTATTGGGTAAATACACCCATTCCAAATGGCAGAAATTGGCCAAAACGAAGGGACTACAGGCCCCATGCAAGTCAAAAATACAGCAGGGTAGCCAAATATTAAAGCTCCAGAATGATCTCCTTTGTCTCAATGTCTCACATCTGGGTCATGCTGACGCAAAATGTCAGCTCCCATGGCCTTGGGCAACTCTACTCCTGTGGCTTTGCAGGGTACAGCCTCTCTCCCAGCTTCTTTCATGGCTGGCATTGAGTATCTATGGCTTTTCCAGGTGCACAATGCAAGCTGTCAGTGGATCTACCATTCTGGGGTCTGGAGGACAATGGCCCTCTTCTCACAGCTCCACCAGGCAGTGCCCTAGTGGGGACTATGTGGGGGGGCCAACCCCACATTTTCCTTCTGCACTGCCCCAGCAGACGTTCTCCATGAGGGCCTCACCCCTGCAGCAGGCTTCTGCCTGGATATACAGGCATTTCCATACGTCCTTCAAAATCGAGGCAGAAGTTCTCAAACCTCAATTCTTGACTGCTGTGTACCCACAGGCTCAACACCACACGGAAGCTGCCAAAGCTTGGGGTTTGCACCCTCTGAAGCCACAGCCCAAGCTGTACCTTGGCCCCTTTCAGCCATAGCTGGAGAGGCTGGAACACAGGGCACCAAGTCCCTAGGGTGCAAACAGCCAGCCCACAAAACCATTTTTTTCTTCCCAGGCCTCTGGGCCTGTGATGGGAGAGGCTGCTGTGAAGGTCTCTGACATACTCTGGAGATATTTTTCCCATTGTCTTGGTGTGAACATCTGGCTCCTCATTACTTATGCAAATTTCTGCAGCAGGCTTGAATTTCTCCCCAGAAAATTTGGTTTTTCTTTTCTATCACATCATCAAGCTGCAAATTTTCTAAACTTTTATGCTCTGCTTCCTCTTGAACATTTTGCCACTTAGAAATTTCTTCCACCAGATACCCTAAATCATCTCTCTAAGTTCAAATTTCCACAGATCTCTAGGACAGGGGCAAAATGTGCCAGTCTCTTTGCTGAAACATAGCAAGAGTGACCTTTATTCCAGTTTCCAACAAGTTCCTGATCTCCATCTGAGACCACCTCAGCCTGGACTTCATTATCCATATTACCATCAGCATTTTGGTCAAAGCCATTCAACAAGTCTCTAGGGAGTTCCAAGCTTTCCCACATTTTCCTGTCTTCTTCTGAGCCCTCCAAACAGTTCCCACCTCTGCCTGTTTCCCAGTTCCAAAGTCACTTCCACATTTTTGGGTATTTTCATAGCAGCACCCCAGTACCAGTACCAACTTACTGTTCTCATGCTGCTAATAAGACATACCCAAGGCTGGGTAATTTATAAAGGAAAGAGGTTTAATTGACTCACAGTTCAGCATGGCTGGGGAGGCCTCATAAAACTTACCATCAAGGCAGAACGGGAAGCAAACATGTCTTTCTTCTCATGGTGGCAGCAGGGAGAAGTATAAGTGAAGCAGTGAGAAGCCCCTTACAAAACCATCAGATACTGTGAGAACTCACTCACTGTCACAAGAACAGCATAAGGGTAACCACCCCCATGATTCACTTACCTCCCACTGGGTCCCTCCCACAACATGTGGGGATTATGGAAACTACAATTCAAGATGAGATTTGGGTGAGGACACAGCCAAACCATATCACCAGGAAAAGTAAATGGCAAATCTAGGATTCAAAGCTCAGTCTATGTGTCCATACCAAGATTTTTCTGTTCTGCTATGGTGTGCCCAGATCAGAATTAACAAAGGAAAAATATTGAAAATTCCATTCTAAATAATAAAACAATATTCTATAATATAAAATACATAATTTATTTAACTGTATTGATTTTTAGCTCGTTTCTATACTTCTATAAATAGAACTGTAGTAAACATTTTCTATATTATTTTACCTTATTTCTGATTACTTCCTTATCTGAATTCCTAGAAGCATCAAAGAATATAAATATTTTTAAAACTCTGGGTATATAATGTCAATTTATTTTCCAGTAAGTCTGTGCCATTTATACTCTCACTTAACCCAACCAACATTAAATATATTTTCATCTTGGCTGATTTGATAACTGAAATTTTAATTTCATAGATTAATTTGCATTTCCTTTCATTACTAATGAGATTGAAGGCTTTCTAATATGTTTATTAGCTTTTTAATATCTTCTTTGGTAAATTTAATTGCCTATTTTCCTATATGGTGTTAGTATTTTTTTCTTGGTGATTTGTAAGAGCTCTTTATATTGGAAGGATACTAAGACTGTTTTTTTAATTCTTGCAAACAACTTTTCCCAGAGTGTATTCCACATTCAGTTTTCCAACTTTCTGTTGTAAAAATATCATAAATACAAGAGAGTATGCTCCAGCTATCTTTGCTGCATAATAAACCACATCAGAGTTTAGCAGCATAAAACAACAAACATTTTATATTACAATTTTAGGAGTCAGGAATTGAGGTAGGTCTAGAAGCTTTTTTTGCTCTCATGACTTACTCATCTGGCAACTGGTTGATTGAAGGGCCCAACATGGTTTTACTCACATGTTTAGTACCCTGGCAGTGATAAAAGGAAGGCTGAGATTTGCTGGCATTGTCAACAGGAGTGCCTACAAATGGCTTCTCCTGCGTGGTGGTCTCTAGGTAGTCAGACTTCTCACTTGGAGACTCAGGGCTCCAAAAAACAATGTTCCAGCAAAAAAGGTCAGCCTCATGGCCTTTTGTGATCCTGCTGCAGAAGTTACATAATGCCTGCTCCACTGTGCTCAATTGGTCAGTTCGTAAGCTCTCCCAGATTCAATGGGAGAGAACACACAGGAGAAACAAAGAATCTGGCCATGTTTTAAAACCTCCATAACGTATAACATTTTTTACGGAATAAAGCAAACTCCCCTTCATCTTTTAATTTTGTTCATGATATTTTCACCTGCAACTGGTTTTTAAGTATTTATATATGCTTATCTATCTTTTGGTTTCTTTCATTGCTTCATAATTCATTTTCAAAAATTATTTTTAAGCATCTGTCTACAACATCAAGGACATCACCAATTAATATATTTAGAACAATTACTTTTTGGTCTTCAAATACTTAAGTACTAAGTATTGTAGTTGCATTAATTTAATTCTTAATTCTTTTCATCCTTAGATTTCCATCAGTGACATATTTGAAAATTCACTTTATAAATGCAGGTCAGACAATACATTTAATTATGCAGCTGCTGTGTGGAGAAGAAAAAACAAATCTAACTAAATAATTCTTGCTTAGTACTGTGCCAAATTTCTGGCTCATTCTTCAAAAATTAACTGAAATACAATGAGTTACACATTGCCTGTGTAGCTAATGGTTCCCTTTAGTTCCTGCAATGGTGCTTGAATATTAAATAATTTGATTCATTTCATAAACAGTAATTGTAGCACTCTTTCTCACAGTATTATGAATAACAAAGTAAAAAAGTGTCATCACATTAACAGCAACAAAAATGTCTTTTAATTAGAAATTATTTTAAAGGACATTCTTCTGGATCATAAAGAGAAAAGAACCTCTTTTAAAAATATGTGGTAAACACTCAATGTTAAATGATCCTTAGTCTCAGGGTTGACATTTGGGATTGGTTCCAAGTCTTTGCTATTGTGAATAGTGCTGCAATAAACATACGTGTGCATGTGTCTTTATAGCAGCATGATTTATAATCCTTTGAGTATATACCCAGTAATGGGATGGCTGGGTCAAATGGTATTTCTAGTTCGAGATCCCTGAGGAATCGCCACACTGACTTCCACAATGGTTGAACTAGTTTACAGTCCCACCAACAGTGTAAAAGTGTTCCTATTTCTCCACATCCACTCCAGCACCTGTTGTTTCCTGACTTTTTAATGATCGCCATTCTAACTGGTGTGAGATGGTATCTCTATTTCTCTTTTTTTTTTTTGAGACAGAGTCTTGCTCTGTCGCCCAGGCTGGAGTGCAGTGGCGTGATCTCGGCTCACTGCGAGCTCCGCCTCCTGGGTTCACGGCATTCTCCTGCCTCAGCCTCCCGAGTAGCTGGGACTACAGGTGCCCGCCACCATGCCCGGCTAATTTTTTGTATTTTTTTAGTAGAGACGGGGTTTCACCATGTTAGCCAGGATGGTCTCAATCTCCTGACCTAGTGATCCACCTGCCTTGGCCTCCCAAAGTGCTGAGATTACAGGCGTGAGCCACCACGCCCGGCTGATATTTCTTAAACAAGTTCCTGTGAAACACACGAAAATAAAATAGAGAGTATCTATTACCCAAAACGGAGTTAAATTTCTGAAATACATTTTAATTGGAGACAAGTCCCATATGATTTGTAAAAAGTCTAGGGTATAGAGAACTTACAAAGTTTATTCAACTAGTTAAATTGTGCCAAAAACTCAAATGAAAACATAAAAGTGTCACCATATTAAAGCCCCATCACAAGTGATTTGATAAATAACCAAGAATAATTTATAACTCAAATACTGCTATATGTAAATTGATAGGAAATGTATTGTTTAAAAAGTTCACTTTTCTCAAGTAAAATTAACTTTTTTCCCTGAGGTATTATTAATATTTATTCATAAATTTGCATTCTCTATGGAAAATGCCCAAAGTCTTTCCAATTATCTCCAATCTGTATTAATGGAAACTGAACGAGTGAGAACTTATCATATAATATAACCATGAAAAGCAATAAAGATATACAATTTGTTGTTTATTTGAACAAAAACTACATATAGTATAGCAGAAAAATAAACTAATAGCATTTTATGTATTTATACATTCCTATCATGCAAGTTCTTCTAAGATCCAGAATAATACACTTTGACAATGCACTTCTAATTGCCTCAAGTAAAAGTATCCTCTTTTTTCTACTTTAGAAGCTGTTGTGAAGGCAGAGCAGCATCTGCTGAAGAGACAGAAACCAGCCCCAGAGGTATTACAGGAAGGCACCAGCAAGGACATTGGTCTTTGATTCAGCAGTCCTGTCAAGTATAAATGTAAGTGTAAGGAGAAACAGAGGGCAGGGCAGTGGTCTGGGTGGTCCACAGGTAAAGCCGCAGATCACTGTCCAGGAGTACAAGGGCCCTTGGCAGATACTCAGTGTCTAGCCTGCCTGCATGTCCTGTCTCCCATCCCTATCTCCATCGTTGCAAAAGCCTTGAGACCATCGCTACTAATATTAGGTTTTCAAATCCCCTGTAGTAAAATACATGTGCAGAGTGTGATCCTAGCTGATTTTTAAGTCTAGGCATGTTGAATAGAGTCTTAAAATAATCATTTCCGTAGAACTTGACTAGGTATCCAAATGTTCACCAGATGCTAGGAGTTAGATTTTGCAGAGGAAAAATGCAAACTTAAGCTTCTTTTCATGATTCAGCAGAGGGTTTTAAGTAATAAAAGATCTGGAGATTTGTAACATAAATAATTCCAGTGCAAATGGGAAAATTAAAATAATCTTATCATCTCTCAGTCATGTCTACATATGTTTTTCTACCATTATCATATTTCTCTTAATTGGGCCAATTTTTTTCTGGATATTTTATAGTTTTAAGTTATGAGCTGTAATGAAGAAATGATTCCTTTCAGATGACTGAAGTGATATGTACTAAATTTTCCTAAAAACAATCTAGGATGAATGAAACAGAGCATGATATGACAGAAATGGTTTTCTTTGTATGTGGTATTGAATATATCCCCAGCGAAAAATAATAATAACAGCATGCCAGAATCCCTTTTATGCCTTAATTGATTTCTCAGCAGAAGCAATAAAAACATAAAATACATCATTAATTTTCAAACTTTGATGGAAAAAAAAACCCACAACATACCATCCATTTCTGACAAGTAGACATTATCTCATAGTATCCACAGCCATCCTACGCTTATTACTATTGCCTGGTCTTAAGTGTAGACACACGACTCAATATTTCCTAATATATAATAGTACAATAGTTTTTACAGTCGATTTAATTTTATTTCATAATTAAGAGAATGAATTGCTAAGATTCCCCAGATTTTTCGTGTTCTTGTTGGGGAGGGGTGGATACCTGAACAAAAGGAAAAGCACAGCATTTAGCCCTATTGTTAATTCCTCATTGACTGCATCCTGTCTAGAATGCATCCATTTAGAGTTCCTGGAGAAATGCAAATATATTAATGATTTTACTAAGGCATTACATTTTTAATAAAGGTACCACTAATTATTTTGCCTGGATTCCATCAAAGCCAGATGTTCTCCAAATGAAATATTTATAATGCAAACCCCGGGAATAAAAAAATACATGCTCATCGAAGCAGCAGATTATAGGACTTGTGGATATTAGAAAAACTGAGGAAGGAGGCATGATGTGGGTAACAGTCATAATGTCAGAGCAAGCCTCTGAACTCAACCCAGAGAAACTTTATAATTGTTGCAACCAATGACAGGCTCCGCTTCTCGATTTCTTGTAACAAAATCTTACTGCCAAGAGCATTGATGAGCTCTCCCAGTAAAAAAAGTAAAAAAATAATGTTAAACTAAATCATAAAAATGCCGAAGGTGGTTATTAAAGGGCAGAGGAGAGAAATTGCTTGTAAAGTTCTGGTGGAAATATCAAAAATACATTTTATTGAACTTTTAAGAAATTAAGCTCTTTGTTTTTAAACTAGGGTGCAAAAGCAATAAAACTTAAAGGCTATTCAATAACTATTTCATTCAATGGTCAACAGCAATGATTCAGCAAGTAAAAATAAAAATTACATTTATTCAACATGGTCATCAATCCAGGCAGGCCTGAAGCTTACAAATGATAAGTTTTTCAGTGAAAATAACCAGCTGAAAGTATTTTTGAAATGAATTTTGACTGAAAAAAAGACTGAAGAATTTTTTGAATGTACACCTTTTTCTCAGTAAAAATGGACTTGGTTTAACTTGACATAATATACAACTCTTAGTGTTTTATGTAGTTTATTAAGTTCTATGAAGAAATGGATTTGAAACGAATGTAAATAATGACCAAAATAGCTTAAATATGAACACCATGATAGGCATACAATTAAGAAAATGGAAATGGATCATGATAACTAAGCTTTTGCATGCCCTCCAAAAGCACAGAATGTAACTTTTTAAATTATTTTTTTAATAATCTAGAGTTTTCTTTCTGATCCTTTTACCTTCCAAAAATATAGATTCCTGAATGATAGAACATAGACATTTTGGTAGACAGATTCTATATTTTCCTCAAGTTAAATAACATATACCTCTAAGTGACAATAATCATAAAAACAAGCTTCTTCTCATTAAGATACCTAATGTGCCTTACACATAGTATGTACTAAATAATATGGGTTGAACTGAATTATTCCCATTTTCTGTTCAGCTATTAATGTGTCTCTTGGATTTACACTAGAGAGGTGGTGTCCCACACATGGGAATTAATGAGCTACATCTGTAACCAAAAATATCCATGGAAAACCTGTTGAATTGATCCATATCTGTTTTAGTAATCAAGCCCACTACGGAAGGGCTTTCTTGTGGTTGTACTACACTTTGGAAATAAATAGAGTGGGGAAACCACAGTTCATTTTAAAAGTTGTTTGAAACTTTGAAGAACATGGGATTTTATATTATAAGACAGCAATAAACTCCAATTTTTGATGGCTGTAATTCTGAGTATATAAGTATATAAATATTCTGTATGTATAATTTTACTGCAGAACATTATGACTGTGGCCAAGAAGACCCTTACTGTTCAATATGGAATTTACTTCTTACTGCCACTGTTTTCCTTCCTCAATTTTTTAAAATAAAAAGACTTTTAAAAATAAAAAGAAATTTTAAAACTAGCTTGGTATGAATAGCCTTCAGCTGAAGCAGATGGCTGAAAGTCAGAAGCCCCAGATTCTATCCTTCATTCTCCTACCAACTTGGAATGTGGCCTTGGGCAAGTCATGAGAGTAAATCTACAATAAAAGAGCTAATAATGCTTTACATGTGTATGGTGTTTTATGATCTAACAGAGCACTTTCACATACAATATCTTATTTAATCTTCCCCACAGCTTCCTGAAAAGAGTATGGCAGTTATTAACGATCCCCATTATAAAGAGAAGGAATTTGAGACCCAGTGAAACTAAATTGCTTTTTCGAATCAGGAACAGTCATAGTCTAAGATTCCCGGCTGGTCTTTGTCTTTCCTCTACACCACATTGCCACCCTCTGGCACCTCCAGTGGTGGCAAAGCAGGAATGACTATAGCTGCACTGTTCAATATGATAGCCACTAACCACATTCTGGTACTGAGCATATGAAATGTGGCTAGTCCCAATTGAGATGTGCTGTGCGTGTGAAATATACACCAAATTTCTAAGACTTGGAATGAAAAACAGAAGGTAAAATATCTCATTAATACTTTATATATTGATTACATGTTGAAATGATAATATTTTTAATATTTTGAGTTAAAAGTAATAAATATAAATATATTAATAAATATTACCAAATACGGTTTAATAAAATTAATTTCACCTGTTTCTTTTTACTTATTAATATGGATAATAAAAAACATAAAGTTGATATGTGACTCACATTGTCCCTATGCGACAGCACTGACCAGAGGATTCCATTGTTCAGAGCCCACATACTAATTTCACAGTACTGGACTTGTTTATGTACCTGGCTTGATGTGGCTGATACAAATTCCCTAAGATGCTGTCAAACAGAGGGCAAGGTAGATTAGCGGCAATGATTTGGGCATTCTCACACATCTTCCACATGCAGGAAAAAATCTGGCTTCATTAGTTGATGCCCCAATTTGCTCATTCATTAAAAGGGTCCATTTTATACCTGTTGAACACTTCAGAGAATTAGAAGTAAAAGTGCTATGGCAAGAACTATAAATTAGTACGGCTCTATAGCACTCTTTATTTTCAAATATGTTCCGATTAAACATTATGAATGAATGAGGCATTAAACTGTTAGGCTCATATATACTATGTAAAATAATAATTATATATAACTTTGTTGTACAGTATGTTTTATTCTACCTACAAAGTCTTTAAGATATTTTACATACAATCCCTAAATAAATAGCTTATTTCTGTTATGGAACAATCTAACTGAAAGTCCTCAGGAAAAATGAGTTCTTATTTAGAAGAAAAAATATGTACAGTAAAAAATAGCACAGATAACTAAAATCTAGCATCTACTTGGCAGTTATTACGTGGGCTCAAGTACCATGCTAAGAGTTACACCAAGGTTCTCTCACTTCATCTTTACAGGGCTTTGAAAATCAGCAAGAGGGAACAGAACCAAAGGTCTTAACCACTACTGCTTCTTATTTCAAAGCAATTTAAAATCATAACCTATCACGACAGTATAAGAATATTTGGAATTGATTTTATTTTATTCATTTAAGCTCCACAAGCATCTACCTAGAAAATACAATGGACCACGAACAGTTCTAGACACTGAGGGAATATTGAGCAATAAGACCAGAGCTCTACCCTCAAAGAGAGCACTGACTGATAGGTTTATGAACATGCTTTTGAAAAATGCATACTTATGACTAAATAAAAGGGGAGTCACTATTCATGTTCTAAAGGGCTTCTTTATGTTCCAACAGAAATCTTTATAGTGCTATTCCTCAGTTTGTTAAAATTTACCTATTGTTCATAAAGCAAAGGTCTTATGTAAAAAAAAATTTAAAAATAAACTACGTAGTTTGAATTTCAGAGGTTTGCTTTCCTCCATTATACTCACTTGGAAGAAGAGGTGCTGAAATTACCTTAAATATTTTCTAGAACAAGGAGAGATGAAAGCAAACAAACAAAAGGAACCTAAATCAAAATGCCTCTAAGAAAATCACAAAATACTGAAAACTAAAGAGTTTTATAAACTTTTATACAATAATAGTGATAACAAGTTACCTTTGAAGGTAGAGATTTAAAATTATGCATGAGTTAACTATAGATTAATTTTTTAAAGAATATTTCTAAATAGAATGTATAACTTGTTGGCAATTTCTTTTTCTTTTTTTCTTCTTTTTTTGAGATAGAGTCTTGCCAAGGCTGGAGTACAGTGGCATGATCTCAGCTCACTGCAACCTCCACCTCCTGGGTTCAAGCAATTCTCCTGCCTCAGCCTCCTGAGTAGCTGGGACTACAGGTGCACACCACCACACCTGGCTAATTTTTGTATTTGTAGTAGAGACAGGGTTTCGCCATGTTGGCCAGGCTGGTCTCGAACTCCTGACCTCCAGGGATCCACCCACCTCAGCCTCCCAAAGTGCTGGGATTACAGGCGTGAGCCACTACACCCGGCCCCAGTTTCCTAATGTTCATGTTTACCTAGAATTAAATAAAAAGAAAATATTAATAGCCAACTCTGGGTGGCAGAATTTTAGACAGTTTTGTGCACCTATGTATACTCTTTTGTAAATTTTTCAAAAAAACATACATTGCTTTTATAATTGGTAAACAGAAAATATTGTAATCGACTCCAAAATCGATAGGTGATAAAGACAAAATTGTCCAGGGGGAGAAAAATGCAAATTTTGCTCTCAATCACAAAATTTTTAAAAAATAATAATAAATGTAATAGGTTCTTCCTTCCAGGTGTTATTGCCCTTTCTTTGATTCAAGATAAAGCAACCTGTAGGCTATTCAACTTCTCTAGACAAGGAAGGTTAAAAATTGGATTGAATTTTCAAGATTTTCTTGAGAAAGCATTTCACCTGCAGCTACGAACATGAGTGTAAAGATCAAAGTTGTAATACGGGCTGGTAAAGCTGAAAGTTGTTATTGTGGCAATCAGAAAAGCAGAGCATCATTAAAGTGTACCTCTTTCACCTTAAAACATAAACTGGCCATCAATCATTTCTAATGGCATCTACTTAAAACTGGCCTTATTATTGGCTCCTAAGATGTGTAAAATGTCAGGTGGAAATACATAAACACATCTTTGAGCTGGATAGAGTCTCAGTGATCCTAAAAAATGAAATATAGAGCTATTTTAGAGATGCCATTTAAAAATTTATGGAGAGAGATTTGGTCTTATAATTTCTTTCATGAATACTAAAATTTTATTACAAAGAAAACTCAGAATGAGTTATTTGTGCCATTTAATCATTAAATCATAAATCCACAGACCATTAGAGCTGGAAGGGGCCTTCTAGATTATCTCCTCCAATGCCAGTATTTTGCAGATGAGAAAGTAGGAAGAGAAAATTTATTTTCTCAGGGCTAAGCATGGTGGCTCACACCTGTAATCCCAGCAACATAGGAGGCCAAGGCGGGCAGATCGCCTGAGGTCAGGAGTTCGAGACCAGCCTGGCCAACATGGTGAAACCCTGCCTTTACTACAAATACAAAAATTAGCCAGGTGTGGTGGTGGGTGCCTGTAATCCCAGCTACTTGGGAGGCTGAGGCAGGGAGAATTGCTTGAACCTGGCAGGTGGAGGTTGCAGTGAGCTGAGATCGCACCACTGCACTCCAGCTTGGGCAACAGAGCGAGACTCTGAAAAAAGAAAAGAAAATTTATCTTCTCAGGAAAAAGTAAAATCACTCAAAAATATCTTAAAGAATCCAGAAACATCTTGAATCTTACCTAGGAAAAATTAGTATTTTGAATCCTACTAGAACTTTAATTATAACTCGAATTTTTAGTTTGGTTGTGGGCAGTCCTACGCAATGAAGGAAAGACGCTAACAGTGACTGTGGAAAGCACATTCACAATGAACACTTATAAAGTTAAAACTACAAATAAAACAGACCAATGATTTCAGACCAGGTTATTCATTCATTACTCAGCTTCCTTTCTTTAGTGAGTCAAGCAATTGAAATGAGCATTCTCAGCCACTTTTAAGACACAATTCTTCTATTATCATGAAAAATTGGCTACTTCTAAAGTTGCTGATATGCTGAAGAATAATGGGACATTCATTCTTTGAGTTAAAAAATCCAAATTATTGCCAAAATCCTCCTGATTTAATGCATTTATGAAAATATGCTTATAATAAAATTATATATATTAAGAATATACTCCTCATCCCCTGTAAATAGATACTCACTTTGCATTATGGACATCCTGGAAGAAGTAAACATGAAAGCTCTTTTTCTAAATTTAATGTTGGTCTAAGAAATAGAAAATAGTAACACTTGGTTTTAAGGAAACTAGCACAGTGCAGGCATGTTCATTGTCATCTGTAAAGTAGAAATAAGAGTAGACTCTTGCAAAATTATTTAAGAATTAAATCAATAATAGATATAAAATGGTTAGTACAGGGCTTGGCTCACAGTTAACATCTAATAAGTCCCAGATATTAGTAGTAGTGGTAGTAATATTATTATTATTTATAACATGATCACTCTTCCACTACACCCTTCCCTTCAAGCAAAACTCTTGTGATCCCCCTACACTATTTCATGGCTCCATGTGCTTGTATATTCTGATCCCTTTCCCCAAATGCCCTATCCTGACTTCTATATCTGCTGAACTCCTACTTATCACCCAAGGTCAGCTCCAAAGATTTTTCCTCTTACCTGTGTTACCTAATCCCTGATTGCACTCACTTGTTTCCCATGGTACTCTGCATATATACCTCTCCTATCAATTGAGATGATGACTTTTACTTGATTCTCCCTCACGCCCCCCACATACCCCCCCACACACATGCATGTACACATGTGCACACAATCTGGACTACAGTGAATTCATCACACTCAATTTTCTATCACCATAGAAATATCTATTGAAATGAACAAACTCCTGCATAAATAAATGACTTTTTAATTTCATGAGTAGGTATCAGGCTAGAATGTGCGCCTAGTGGCCTCAGTTTAGAGGGGGAGAAGGGGAGATGGGTATATGAGGAAAGCTGGGACATGCAACTCACCAGCCCTGGAGCCCAGCTCTGCCACATGCCTACCGCTATGACTTGTAGTAAGTCATTTAACTTCTCTGGACCTCAGTTTTCCTTCTCAGCAAAATGGCAGGACTGGGCAAAATGTTATCTGAGGACCCTTCCAGCACCAACCTTTATATATGATGCTATGCACTGGTTTATCTCAATGGTTCTCAAACTTTAGCAGACATCAGAATCATCTGGAAGGCTTATTAAAATACTGGTCAGCAGATCTTATGGGGCCCAAGAACTTGCATTTTTAACAAATTGCCAGATGATGGTGAAGCTGCTGGCAGGGGGACCACACTTGAAGAACCACTAACTGATCTTCTGGACACAGGATCCTGACACTGCCCTGTTGTTATCTGGTGAAAGGCGCTCCTAATATGATAAAATGCAGGCAAGTAAACCCACACTTCTGTGAGGCTGCCATCAGAAGGACTAGGTGCCTACGGGCGAGCCCCAAGGGTGACCACAGAATGAAAGCTTTGCTGACTGGAATTTTGTTAAAGGCTCACTTTGTGGTAAAGAAACTGCCTGACTTCTCAATGCTGTAAGGTATAGAAAACACTGACGCCAGTGTTGGACCCATCAGTTAGTACCTGCTGCAGCTGAAGTCGCATGGATCACAATTGCCATCTAGTGATGACTTTGAATTACTGCATCAAGAGACTACAGAATGAAATGCTTTTTCATTTAGAAACTGCTATTTTTTTTTTTTTACACAAAACTATGTTCAAAATGAGAACCCTTAAGGATAAACTCTAATGTGCTCTAGTCTTATCTACATTTGTATCTCAGTACTATAAAAATAAATACATATATAGTACTCACTATGTGCTAGGCATGGTTCTATGCTTTATATATGTTCAATTATTCACAGCAAACCAATGAGATAATACAAATTTTCCCATTTTGGAGACAAGAAATAAAATTACAAATGTACAAAGCAATGAAAAGACTTGCCTGAGGTTGCCCAGTCAGTAAAATGGTAGAGCTTGGATTGAACCTAGACAGCTACTGGGAAGATACTATGCTAACCAGTCTCTCTTATACCAATTTAAAACATAGTTGCTGAAACAATTAGTACTTGTAAACAGTTGTCAGTTACAGATATGGGTCTGCAAAATTTTATTAAGTATACACTGAATAAATAAATTTTTTCTGATCCTTCCAAATGAAATCAGTTCATATCCAATAATTAAAGAAATGTTTCTACCTACAGGAAGCCAAATGCAACAAAATGAGCACCAACTTGGATTAAGATTTGGAATCATTTTTCCACCTGCTATACAATCTTAGACAAGTCACTTAGATCCACTTTTTCATCTATGAAATAGAAAAAATAAAACCATAGTTTACATAGTTATGTAATTCCCAAAGATGTGGTTTGGGGGTTCTGTAAAGTCAGACTAAATTTTAGAGTAGCTGCTCAAGTTATCCACTGAATGCAATCACAAGAGCAAAGAGGGAGATCATGGATAATAACTATACTGTTTTTTTTTTTCAAATTGTCTCTCATGTGTGAAAGAAGCCAGGACAAGAGATTTGATCTCCTGGTCTATCGTCCATAAGTGCTAGCAGTAAACAATAACACTCATGGTGTTTGTGGGAGAATTAAAGAGCTCAATAAGAAAGATATGCATTTCCTTTATTTTTCTGAATACTGTACTTGGCCTGTGGACCTGAGCTCTGCATCCCTGCCTGTTCTCTGCCTCCCAAGGGTCCTCACCAAAGAACTCCTACAGAAAGATCACATATTTGCCAGTGGATTGAGGTCCAACCCCCTCTCACTCCAATCTTCTCTTACCAGAGATCTTCTTGGATTTAAAAACCAGGTCCCTGATAATCCTTTTAGCTCCTCATCTAAAACATCTCAGTTACCAAATAATTTCTTATCTCAATAGACCAAACCAGAGTTATCAAACCAAAGTACTACAGTACTAGGTTTCTTTGCACCTGTATATGTATAACATGCTAAGACTTGCTGGCATCAAATTCATGGTAATGAAGGAAAAATAAACATAGACAGAGTCGGAGGAATAATGGGTAACAATTAAAATATAGTAGGGTAAACTATCAGTACCTCACTTTAGTAGATTTCTTGATGTCATGTCAAGTATTTGCACATAGTTAGTCACCAAAGCAACTCTAAAATTTGGCTAGATAAGTTTATTATCAACACCATTTGAGACATAAAGATATTGACGCACAGAAGTGTAAAAAAAAACAAAGGAAATTGAAGCAAAGAAACTTTAAACAACTTGAAAAAATAAGTGAGGGTTCATATATCCTAGTTATTAGGCCTTGCTTGGCCCCACAATTATAGTTTAACAATCAAATCCTGATATAAGATGACTCCCTCTGATAGTTGAGTTTTATAAAAGTTCTTTATACAAATATAGTAGAAGTAAATGATGAATTAGACTTCAAGGATAGTAAACACTCTATTAATTCACTCAACCAACATGTGTTGAGAATCTACTATGTGGCTGGCACTGTTTTAGGTTGGGGAGTTTAGCAGTGAATGAGGCCAAAAATGCCATTCTACACTTAAAGCTTACATTCTTTCTAGTTGGACAAGAGATGATAAATGTGAATATAAATAAATATCTAATACCATGTTGACCATGAAGAAACATCAAATAAGGGAAAGAGATAGAGAATGATAGGATGAGGGATGCTGTTTAAAATCGAATGGTCAACACAAGCCGCTCTGAGGAGGTGACATGTGATCTGAGATCTGAAGAAGGCAAGGCCATGCAACACAACGATCTGGAAGACAATTCAGGCAAATGGGAAGTCCCAAGGTTGAGAACCAGTTTGGCTTGTTGCAAGACAGCAAGAAGACCACTGGCCAGAGCCTGGTAACTAAACAGAAGATGGTGTCAAAGAAGAGAGCAGAGCTAGATCACTCAGGTCTTGCAGGCTGTGGAGGGGAGTTCAGAGTTTACATGAACTGGGGTGGGGAGCCACAGGAGGATTTTGAACAGAGTGACAGGATCTGGTCTGCTTCTTTAAATCATTACTCTGGTTTCTCTGGGGAGATTGGACTCGGCACATGAATGGAGATAGGGAGGTAAGGCAGTGGTCCAGGCAAAACATGATCGGTGCCCAGTGACTCAGGATACATTTTCATTAAAGAGATCATAAAACTTGCAGATGGATTGGATGTGTGAGAAGAAGAGATATCGAGAATGTCTCCTGCACTTTGAGCCTGAGCGACTAGATAAGTACGAATACCATTTATCAAAATAGGGGAGCTTGGGGTAGAATCATTTTCTGAATCTTATAATCCTCTAATTGTACCAGTGAACTTGATTTGAGAATTCATTTTTGAAAGTGAAAAAGACTTTTAGTCCAAGAATCTTTAGAAAATGTCACCACCTGTTTTAGGATAAGCCATGTATAGCAATAATTATATTCTGCCACATGGAGTATTCCACTCTTAGAATTCTGAACCAGACCTTAGAATTCTGATATGATGTAATATTTCTAAGTGTTCCTTTGTAAAAATAGTTTCAAAGACTCATGAATTATAAAATCATGCCTCCTGTTTAGGACATGTTTATAAATATGAATAATAGAAGCTTAGCTCCTAACTCTTCCAAGAAGTACAAGGTAAACGTCCACATTTCAGTTACAAAGAATGTTAAATATCGGCCTGAGATTTATACTCTCAAGAAATAAATGTTACAGTAGAAATGGGAAGAAATGTGCTTGGTCTCTGAGCCAGTGGTTCTTTTATGGGTACCAGGGACTTCAATTTCCAGGCAGCTATGTTGTGCTGAACTTGGACTCAAAGATTTGGGGACAGTACCATCACATCACCTATGCATGATCAAGAAAACACTCACTTTGGGGATACAAACCAAAATCACCAGTAAATCCAGCATAGAGCCAAAACTATGTAAACAGTAGTGTAAAGATTCATATGCAGAGAAAACTGAAGGATCACTAAATTCCAAGGAAATGTGGTTTCTTTGTCAGTCCCTACTTTTTACAGAGAATGTTCCTTTTAAATATTTTAGCTTCTCTGATGGATCTGAATTAGCTATGATCACTTTTGTAGATGAAGAAGAAATGAAATTCTAGTGGCATATAAACTCTAGAAAGACAGGGACTTTTCTGTATCCCCAGCAATTAGAACTGTACCTGGCAAATGGCTGGCATTCAGCAAATCTTTGTTGAATAAAAAAATGAATAAAGAAAAGCTTGAATAAATTACTGAATTTAAAGGAGAAAAATAAAATAGAAATGAATCTTTTCTACTTCTTTTTATATCAAAATTCATGTTGTCAGGTGAAACCTAATAAAAATGTTGGGAGAAACTTTTCTTCCTCGGGGTGCAACTCTTGTCTAATACACTCTTTCTCTGGTGTCACAGTTAACCTCTTATTGATCATTCATGACATTGACTAAGCATTAACAGATTTTTATCTTAGGTTCCTGCAGATTTTATGGGGTCTACATTTCTCACCCATTCTTCATACTCTTTGTTGGGGAGCACTACCAACCTGAAAAGTTAAACAAATAACTACATAATTGTCAGGCTGGTAGCCCCAAAAGATGACTTCTTTGACTGCCTTGTTAATTCTGTCTAATCTTCTAAGATCCATGTCTAAGATTCTAGCCTGACTTAAACTTCTATCAGTTCATTCACCTTTATCAGTTCTGACCTCATGCTCAGGGCTGGCCTTTTTTCCATCACCATCATTTTATCTGTCGTAGCTATTGAGTACCTATGGATGAAAACTAGTAAAGAGATAAAAATGAGAAATGAAGAAGGAATTGAATGGGATACATCTGTTCTCAAACTAAGGCCCTTTTCAGAAAGTATTTAATGAGAAAACAGAAGCCTCACACTTTTACAGCATAGAATCTAGACTGGATTTTAGAGGCTACCGTCACTCAGCCTGATCAACATGAATCTATCCTTGTATCAAGTGTTCCTTGAGATCTTTGAATCTAAAACCTTTTAAAATTTGTGTAAGTTATTCTAAAGTGAAAAAATAAATATAATAGAATACATTCTTTTAGGTTGGTACCAAAGTAATCATGGTTTTTGCCACTACTTTCAATGGCAAAAACTTACTTTTGCATCAAGCTAGTAGTAGAATGTTACAGACAGATAAAATAAATCTTTCTCATCTCGCCTTTTGGTGACATCACACTTTAAAAATAGGTATGAGCAGGAGCCCAAAGGAGGAATTTCAGTTAGGCTAATCTGCTTACAAGTAGAATATCTTCCAGGATTCAAGAACTTTTGGCAAACATTAGTTAGCACATTCTTACTAAAAGGTAAAAACCTTTTTTTTCTTTGTCAGGTTTTAAATGACACTTGAGAGGGAAACTTTCCAAACCATAGCCAAAAGCAGGTTAATCCAACTTCCCCCAGCCAGCTCAAGATCAATGAAAAAGTTAGCCCTGAGGATTTCAGGATGTTAATTGTGAAACATAATTCCATTACATTTATGGCTGTACAAACTGAGCAGAGCTCCCCTTGAATATTATGAGGTGTTCTTGCAGTGTGGGCAATTGGTTATACTGGATGCTGTAACAGATACTGTATTGAAAAGAACCACAGTTTAATCACAACCCATTCATTAGGACTGTGGTTCTCAACCTTTATGGGACATAAAAATCAACTAGAGTATGCTTGTAGAAAATGCACATGTCTGGTCCACTCCCCAAGCCTTTCTAATCACGTTCCATGTAGAGAAGACTGGGAACCAGGAAAGCAAGTGAGTAAGATACAAGTCGTCTGTAAACCACACATTGAGGAATACTTCACTGAAGTCTGGCTTGAGCACCTTGAAGTCAGGTCTCTCTCTTTATAAACCTTAATTCCCTGCGCCTACCACTGAGACTGGAACCTGGTAGACACTCAATGAATATTTAGTGAATTCAAAACAATTAGCATTTACAGATGCCAGGCACTGTTCTAAGCACTCTACACATACTAGCTCATTTAGTCCTTATAATAAAGGACTATTATTGGCCTTGACACTTGCTGAACACTCTGCCTGTACACTGTCCAGAGAGTCATATGGCTGGCTTCTTTCAGCTGCCACCTCCTCAGGAAAACCTTTCTTGATAGCCCATCTAAAGTTGCATCGATCCTACTCCCAACCCATCACAAGAGCCTGTTCCTTTTTTGTTTGTTTGTTTGTTTGTTTGTTTTTTATTAATTTTTTTTGCACACAAAAACAATAAACATTTTCTAAAAATACATACAAACAAAAAGATGCGTATCAAACATATTAGGAAGGTTGCACATGGGAAGTCAGGGAATAGAAATGGGGGGTGGGAGTTAAAATAAATGAGAGAGGGACTTTATATGGATCAGTGATAATAACTCAATCCTCTATTTGACAAAGAAGAGGGAGAAGGAAGAGGAAGAAAAAGAAAGTGGGATAAAGGATCAGAAAGGGAGGAAAACAGAAAAAATTAGAGTATGACTCCAGGGTAGACCTGTTTTGTTGTCACTGAGTTGGTTGGTTGGTTTGCCTGTTGTATTTTTCATGTTTCGCCAAGTTGGCCAGACTGGTCTCGAACTCCTAGCCCGAAGTGATCAACCCGCCTCGCCTCCCAGAGTGCCGGGACCACAGGCGTGAGCCACCACGTCCAGCCCCCACATTGCTTCTGGCCTCCGTGGTAGACCTCCCAGACGGAGCAGCCGGGCAGAGGCGCTCCTCATTTCTTCCCAGACACGGGGCGGCCGGGCAGAGGCGCTCCTCACTTCCCAGACGGGGCGGCCGGGCAGAGGCGCTCCTCACTTCCCAGACGATGGGTGGCCGGGCAGAGGCGCTCCTCACCTCCCAGACGGGGCGGCCAGGCAGAGGAGCTCCTCATTTCCCAGACGGTGGGTGGCCGGGCAGAGGCGCTCCTCACTTCCCAGACGATGGGTGGCCGGGCAGAGGCGCTCCTTACTTCCCAGACGGGGCGGCCGGGCAGAGGCGCTCCTCACTTCCCAGAAGGGGTGGCCGGGCAGAGGCGCTCCTCACTTCCCAGACGGTGGGTGGTCGGGCAGAGGCGCTCTTCACTTCCCAGGCGGTGGGTGGCCGGGAAGAGGCGCTCCTCACCTCCCAGACGATGGGTGGCCGGGCAGAGACGCTCCCCACCTCCCAGACGGGGCGGTGGCCGGGCAGGGGCTGCAATCCCAGCACCCTGGTAGGCCAAGGCAGGTGGCTGGGAGGCGGAGGCTGCCGCGAGGGCCAGAGCACGCCACCGCACTCCAGCCCGGGCAATACCGAGCACCGGGTGAGCGAGACTCCGTCTGGAGTCCCAGTACCTCGGGAGGCTGAGGCCGGCAGAGCACTCGGCGTCAGGAGCTGGCGAGCAGCGTGGCCAACATGGCGAACGCGTGCCTGCAGCCAAAGGAGAAAAGGCAGGCAGCGGTGGCGCGTGTCGGCAGTCCCAGGCAGTCCGCCCGCGGCGCGAGCAGCAGCGAGCCGAGGAGATTGCAGCCTGGGCCACAGAGGGAAAGAAAAAGGGAGGGAAGGAAGGAAGGAAGGAAGGAAGGAAGGAAGGAAGGAAGGAAGGAGGGAGGGAGGGAGGGAGGGAGGGAGGGCCTCCTTTTTTTTTTTTTAAGCAGTTACCTCTATCTAAAATTATTTTGTTTGGTTTATTGTCTTGCTCCCTTCGCTAAAATACAAGCTCCACGAGAACAGGAATCTCACCAGTCTTATTTGTCACTGTCTAGATGTACAGTGCCTGAATCACAGTAGACAGTAAGAAAATATTTGTTAAATTAATGCATTTAGCAAATGCATAACAAATGAAAGCAAAGGAGTTGTATTTGCTATGTAATTTCTCAGTTCTCTCAGAGCTTCTAAAATTTATAAGGGTAAAAAGCGACAGAAAGACTCCTATCCTAGAAATATCCTCAAAATGATTTCCTAAACTACCCTGTCCCAAGTCATAGCATAAACATGAGAAAAAGGGAAAACTACAGAGGGCTAAAATATCTGGGTAGATTTTTCATTCTATGATTCAATATTTTGCTTGAAATGAACTCTCAGGACGTCAGACACATCCATGTTCAAACATAAGTAAAAAACACACTCCAAGATCAAATGTACATGATTTTCAGATTAACCAATTTTTTTTTAGCCACACAATGACTCTGCTTTATTAGTTTGAAAAGCTGTATCTACATGACACCAAAAGAGCTAGTTAAATCAATAAAACCCAAGCCAGTTGTTTCAACCGTAAAAAGAATAGATAGAACAATTCACTTCAAATGATGACTGTGCCAAACTCATTGATTGTATTGCTTTGTGCCAACAAAATCATCCTCAGGAGCTGACTGGCTGTAGGCTTGGGAGAGAACATTTTAAATGGGTTTCTCCTACAGTATGATCATGGTTCTTTTGAAAGGGGCCACTTGGCTAACCAAACCCATGTAGTATTTCTACCATGGACAATCACATCATTCTCTTCCTCTTCTTTAATATGTTTTTGAGTCTCAGGCAAATGAGAGTAAGGCCTAGGAATTGCTGCTATATGAAGCAATTTTTACCACTTCTACTAAAATGTCAGACAGTGAATGTTGTCAGTGATGTTGTTGGATAGAAAACACTCAAAATCAACTAGAGACTCAAAAAAAAAAAAAAGTATTCCTTGTTTTGAGAATGTGTTTTCACGTGCTCATGAGGGAGTTGGCCAGATCAGGGTTGGCTTCATTAGTCATCTCAGAGCATGTGAATACATCATAGAAAAATCTTTCCATCTTTGAGGAATTCCTGGTCTCCAATCACATTCATTTCAGTCAGTCATTGAGGCTTAGCATGAAACTTGGAAGTACCAAAATAAATGGTAAGAGGCAAAGGGAGGGGTACAAACAGTGAGGTGGCTCTACTAGGCAAAGAAAAGATCCGGCCAGGCGCGGTGGCTCACGCTTGTAATCCCAGCACTTTGGGAGGCCGAGGCGGGCGGATCACGAGGTCAGGAGATCGAGACCATGGTGAAACCCCGTCTCTACTAAAAAAATACAAAAAATTAGCCGGGCGTGGTGGAGGGCGCCTGTAGTCCCAGCTACTCGGAGAGGCTGAGGCAGGAGAACGGCGTGAACCCGGGAGGCGGAGCTTGCAGTGAGCGGAGATCGCGCCACCGCCCAAAAAAAAAAAAAAAAAAAAAGAAAAGATCCTTTCTTTGCAAAGAACTTCAGCTAGAAAGAATTTTGCTGACCCCTCTCCCATAGAGAAATATCAAATATTTAGTCAGAATATTTTAAAAGATAGATAGGAATTTTTTTATTCTAAAAATGTCCAAGGGCAATCTAGTCGAGAATGAACATAAATTCTACGTTCACAACCCAAACCCTCAAACCCATCTGACTTAACTCAAAGCCAGGTTTAGCACATTTTGCTTACCATTTTCTGAGCTAAACATGATTTGGATTACAAATTTCTCTGACATTCATGTGTAGACCTGAGAGACTCTGTCATTTCCTTATCAGAAGCAACAGGAGAAATTCTAACTATGAAGACCCACAGAGATTTATCGCCTCCATTCCCAGCCTGACATTTGGCTCAGCACAGAGGGTAGGCAGCCAAAAAGAAGTCCTCTACTAAGGTATGAAGGGAATTGGCTGCTTGTAAAGTCCAGACTTGGGAGTGACACAAACAGGGCTTTTACATAGCCAGCAAAGCCTCGTCTGTTTGAAGTCAGATCAATTGATGTCTTGAACATTTCAAATAAGCAAAATTCTGCAGAAAATAGGAGCCAGATGAATTTTTTACTCAGGAGTTCCTTGGAAGAGAGGTAGAAAATAGTCAAAGAACATCTTCTAGTTTCACATTTGCTCTCCCAATAGACTTACTCTCCAGAACTATACCCACATGACGTGTATATAGAAACAATGATTGAATAAACTTAAGGAGGGGTAGAATTTTTCTTATTGAAATAAAAAAGGAAACACTATATATCTGATATAAATATATACCAATTTCTCTTAAAATACTACACTGATTTTGAAGGAGCTCCAAAACACTTAGCATCTATTGTGGACCTGGCACTGTCTTGGCAATTTTTGCAAACCTCAAAGGTTATTATTTTCATGGTACACCTAAAGAAACTGAGGTTTATGGTGATTCTGTAACTTGGCAGAGGACACAATGATTGTAAATGAAGAGACTGAGATTGACTCCTCAAAGGAGTCCCCAGCTGATTCTCGGAGTTGAAATTTAAATGGAAAGAATCAGATTTCTAAGACTAAATTTCTTCTCTACTTGCTATTGCTAGTTTGCACCTCCTTGCACATGGTACAGGGATAAATTCGCAGCCTGTGTTGAAGCTGTAACTACTAGGTCAGGATTAGTCAGGCAGTTGTGTGCATGTCAGGAATGCTACCTCGCCAAGCAGGAGCAGCCTATGCACAAATTTCCCCAGGAACAATAAGGGGACAAAAATGGAGTCCTCCCCTCTCTCCAATCCTCTCTGACTTTAGATATCTAGATATCTAAATATCTAGATATCTCTGGCTTTAGATATCTAGAGAAAACACATGGAACATGAAAAGAAGAAAACAGACACCCTCTCATATCTAGTTGTTATCTTGTTAACACCTTGTTCTTTGTACTTGTGACTTTTACAGAAAATGAAATACTTCTTTTCTCTTAATTTCACATATGCTGCTCAGAAGCCCCCAGGTTTCATGGAATTTTTATTAAGAATTCCGGCTATTCCAGCAATAAATTTTAGACACCACAGCTTTGGCTAACACAGAGGCGATACATACCATGTTTGGTACAACTGACCTCTAGGGATTTTTCTCTCTGCTTTCTTCTGCTTTTTCTTCTAGTGAAACTGTCCCGTTATTGGTTTTTATTAATACGATCATATTTTCCCTTCTCAGAAATCTCATTTTTGAGATAAGAAAATAATAAAAATGGTAATAGATAGTCATCGCTGGTATTTCGTTGGCTCTCCTCTGCTCTCGTATTTGAACTGGCTGCTCTATTTCTTGAGCACTTTGATACCAGCAAAGAAAATCACGCACATTTTAGCGTGGGCTTTTTAATGTGTACCTATGTTAATCAGGCCCACTCCTAACATTTGTCATGCTTTGGGCAAAAGTACAAATGAAGGTCCAGATACCATACGTAAACACTTAAAAGTTATCAGTTGAGTTAACAAACTGCTAAAAAAAATTATATTCTATCCTTCTGCCTTGGCAATATGTCTTCATATCAAGCTGGGAAATAAAGTTCAAATTTTCAGACTCTTTGGAGTTCTGAATGCGAAGATGCAGGGAGACCAGCCTGCTGCTGAGTTCTTTTGTTCCCACCCTCAACTCTGCCATGGACCACAACAGATTTCACAGCCGTGCATGTGAACACCCCATTCACACAGCAAAACTCTATACACAGCCTCCAGCAAACAGCTGTTCCCTAGCCCCACGTTGGTCCTAGGCTTGCACCCCAGTGATACAGTGTATGTCAAGAGGCAGGACCCTGAACAAAAGCCTGTGCAGACACTAGAAAGGGCTTAAGATCATCTGCACAGAAAATTCCAGGATCCTGTGCATCCAGAGCATGGTCTAGGAGTGTGGGCTCTGCATAGCACAATCCTTTGGCTTCTCACCCCATGGCAGCTGGGGGAGACATGGCTGGAGAACAGTCAGACCAAAGGCTCCTCTTGGCCCAACCTGGGTAGTACTTGGAGTTAATGTCCCCTTTGTTGTAATGAATAAGTGGGAATCAACCTCTTTAACTGCATGCTTTTCATTCATACCTTCTAGGTGGCAGAGAAAGGTATTTCAAAAGAGATTTGGAACTAGAAATTCAAGCTCCCTAGCTTCATATAAGGCAAGATATCTGCACCTTGGTATCACTGAGGATTATGCAACTTGCTCTTTGAATTTCAAGTGCAGTCATCTGATTTCCTGCCCCAGTTTCCAATGGTCCAAAGCCAATGAAGAAACACAGCCTGTTATATATTCCAAAGGAGACATCATAACAATGAATTATTATCTAACACAGAAATAACTTTAATTAAGAGGAGCGAATACAAGCAAGTATTTTATTGTCATAAATTTCTTTAGAAGACAAAATAAGCAGAAGTCACAGAAATGTACTCTGGGAGATGAGAGGGAAGGATGGGTTCCTTGGGTTTACATTTGTTCTAAGTAAGATAGGCTGTGCAACTCCTGCCTGTCTAAACTTCTGAATCCACTCCTGCCTCTACCACTAATGATAACAATAATAATAACAGTTAATACCTATATCGCACTTACTTCATGCCAGACATCATTCTAAACACTTTACATGCATATACTTATTTAATCTGCATTAAAGTTCTATGACGTCGGTATTATTATTATTATTCTCATTTTCTAGAAAAGGAAAATGAGGCACAAAAACATTTTTGGAAAAAAAAAAACAAACTTTCCCTAAAGTCACGTAGGTAATAGCGTTCAGAGCTGGGATTTTAACCCAGGCAGTGTGGCTCTAGAATCCATGCACCCAGTACCATGTTCTGCTTCTTGAGGTGGTCTACCACCCAAGGACTAGCCAGCTCAGCCAATTGGTCACCATCTACTCTGCTGTGATTCCCCAAGTAACCATGCATTTAACCCCAGTAGTTGGAGGCCTCACCTAGAAAAACTGTCTTTTTGGCTGACCTGAGATTTCTTGCTTTCACCTGGGGTGATCTACCACCCAAGGACTAGCCAGCTCAGCCAATTGGTCACCATCTACTCTGCCAGGCTTCCCCAAGTAACCATGCATTTGACTCCAGTAGTTGGAGGCTTGACCTAGAAGAACTGTCTCGTTGGCTGACCTAGGATTTCTTGCTTTCTCTGCGGTAAGAACAGCCTCCTCCTTTTCAGGCCCAGTGACCATCACCCACCAGAGGCCTGGAAAACCATATCACCCCCAAATTCTCTTAACACCTAACTGAACTTTTTATATAGAAGCTTTGTGCATGAGAATTTTCTTATTTTCTTGTCTTAGGGTTCACAAAACATTAGAGATTGTGCCTTATTTTTGTTTCCAATTTACGGTAGAGTTCTTTGCATGTAAGAGATATTCAGAGATTTCTTAATAAATAAAGTCCTGCTGTATTCTTCAATAACTCTGAGTTTTAATCTGGCAGCTCAATGAATATAAAGAGCAGAACAACATTTGTATAACATTTCAAATTCAATTGTGTTACATGAATATGAAAAGTATGTATGTGCCTCTGTACATATATGTGTGTGCATGTACACCACAATCTATTCAATATTCAAAGTTCCCATTCAAACAAGTAATATGTTGTTAGTAGTTAAGTGCTTAGAACCTGGAGGTAGATTCCCTGAGCTCAAATTCCAGTCCTGTTACTTACTGACTGTAGGACTTTTGACATGCTATTTAAAACCTCTGTGCCTCGAATTCCACATAGATAAGTAAGAATAATTATGGTAGTAGCTTTCAGTCAAGGAGATTTTTCTTTTTTTCTTTTTTGAGATGGAGTCTCCCTTTGTCGCCCAGGCCAGAGTGCAGTGGCGAGATCTTGGTTCGCTGCAACCTCTGCAGTCAGGCAGATTTTTCTAAGAATTAAATAAGTTAACCAATATAGGTGCTTAAATAAATTAATCAATGTAAAGTGCTTTCAACAGTGTCTGGCCAATAGTAAGTTCTCCATAAATGTTAGCTGTCATGTCAAACCATCCCATAATTCAAGTATAAATATGGTACCATTCAACACATAAAATAGTTGCATTTTTTAAGGGATTGATAAAGTTGTTAACCATACTTTCTCTTTATGGTTATTAAGAGAACAGTTATTAATAATAATAGTTAACAGAAAAAATAACAAAGACGATACAACAAGGAATAACAGAATATAATACATGCTGCATTGGCCACCAAGTGTAGGCAATGTAACAAGTTACATTATGAAATGGCTCACAGAGACATGGTCTTGGCTATCATCATTATCAGCTGATTCACTATTCTGCTCTGTCTTAGAGGAGGCTTCACCCTTCTCAGAATAACAGAAAGCACAGACTTCAGTCTTAGCTCCAGTCTGGTACAACTGCTCAAACTCACACCAACCAACAGCAAGACAATGAACTTCACAGTCCCCAGCCAACATCCCATCCATTCAGCAAAGGGTATCTAGTAGAACAGGGAATACAATGAGAATCCACAACCATGTCGTTTCTTGTTTACACTCTACAATGAAGCCAGAAGGAATTACAGCAGGACTGCTATATCCAAGATGTTTCAAAGCACATGCACCAGTCTAATCCTTTTTAGAGGCCAAATTCCTTCTTTTGTGATGTTAACATCTGCTGTACAAACCCCTCCCAAATTCGTCCCCAGGCCTTCTGCAAGGTAAAGCTTGGAACACTTCTTATTCTACATCTAGTTCTAGTTTACGTCATTAGGATGTGGTATTTTCTCAATATCATTCACATAAGTCAGGGATCCCTGTAACCAGAGTAATGCTCGATTGGTCCTTTAACTCCTTTTGGTCAAATCTATGTTCTTGGCACCCAACCTAAGAATGTTAACATTTCATGGTTACTAGATGTTTTTAATACCATTCTCTTCTCTAACACAACAGATTTATCTTCTGATGCCTTATCAAAATTACTAAAATTACATTCCAATTTCAGAAAAGTGTACTAAACACCATTCAATGCAACACAAAGTGGCTGTGACCACAGGTATTTTCTTTCTTAGGCTAATATATAGTATCTATATATCAAATGTTAGCTCAACAGACCCAGGAGATATTACTTCTTTTAAGGACAATTTTGTTCATAGATGTGCCGAAGGTACCAGAGCTGGTTGGTAAAAAGAATATTAATATCCTATTGGATCCTGGAACCACAGTAGTGGCAAGAATACAAAGGCTATATACTGTATATTAGTCAAGCTACCCTTTGTTGAGTTTCTGCTAATTGTCAGGCATCAGCATTTGTTACCAAATATGATCCCCATAGGGATTGTTATTCCCATTTTTCATGCTAAGATATGGCTGTGTATTCTCTAAGGTTACAAAGCTGATCAGTGGCAAAGCCAGGATCCAAATCCAGGTGGCTAGGACTCTGCAGCCCATAGGCTCTTTCCACCTTGCAGGCCACCTTACAGCACATGATCCCCAATCACTGAGGCATACTTGGGAAAGAAGAACTGAGACTTAACAGCTCACTCAATCCATGCACTTAAGGCTGGGAAGCAAATTATCACTACAATTATCTGGAGAAGAAAAAGTAAACTTTTATATTCTTTCCTCATTAATATAATCCTTTAACAATACTTCATTTTCCCCTAGTGTTTTCTTTGAGAAAGAATATAATCAACCTCAAGGAAAAATGTGAAGCTATTAAAATTAATATTCACCATAATAATTGGACTTGCCTCTCCGAAGCCAGTACCACTCACAGTTAAAGTTGATGTCCTGGCCAGGTGCAGTGGCTCACGCCTGTAATCCCAGCACTTTGGGAGGCCGAGGCCAGTGGATCACCTGAGGTCAGGAGTTCGAGACCAGCCTGACCAACATGGAGAAACCCCATCTCTACTAAAAATACAAAATTAGCCAAGTGTGGTGGCAGTCGCCTGCAATCCCAGCTACTCGGGAGTCTGAGGCAGGAGAATCACTTGAACCCATGAGGCAGAGGTTGCAGTGAGCCAAGATCATGCCACTGCACTCCAGCCTCGGCAACAAGAGCGAAACTCTGTCTCAAAAAAAAAAAAAAAAAAAAAGATGTCCTCTAGGGGAGGGGGACTCTCTTATGATATTTCATCACAAATTTGTATAAAGCATTAACTCTTTTTGATTCCTTCAGATATGTTTTTGCATTCTACCTTAACAATAATAAGTGTAGTACTGTGACACCTTCAAAGACATGGTGCCTCCTCCAAGCCTGAAATACTCTGTGGTTCATCTTTCCCCTATGAGTTTGATCCTACGGCTCAGAAGGTGACACTTTTTACAATACAACTTCATTTTAGAGCTTGCTTTCTCTGATGATTTAGGATCTTACCTATTTTGCCACCATTTATTAATCTTAGAGCTCCTCAGACACAAGGTTTTCATTTAATATTTAACTTTGGCACAGAGACATTTTTAAGTTTCTCCAGCCCAAGGCTTGGAAAAGAGCTAAGGAAATATAGCCAGGAGAACTCTACAACAATATTTTTAAAACCTCATATGTCCAGATTTAAAACTACATACATTTATCTTTTCTTCAGGAACAGCAATAACTCTAAGCTGACAAGATTTTTATTAATATTCTTGGTAACAGCTGGTGGACCCAACATGTTTTTTTGGAAAAAGAAAGAAACCTCAAATATCTTTCATTTACCCGTGATGACCTGGCTCAGTCCTTGAGATGATTAGGAGCATTTCTTTCATAAAGTCACATTTCATTAGGATGAATGTTTTGCCGCAACCCAACTATATTGTAGCCCATCATCACCCTTTCAGTTGATCACCAAAAAGTGGATCAACATATCCTGCCACTGAACCTCTGAGTCTTAACATGCAGCAAGGTATAGAGGTGTAAGATATTATAAAAGACAAAGCAAATGCCCCAAAATAAAGGAGTGAGAAGTAAAGATAATACTAATGATAATAAGGTCATATTTTTCAGAATGAGTTAGCATGAGAAACTAATACTAGAAGAATTATATCAATTTCCTGGGCCTGGAACAAGAATATTGCCCCATTCTCCTGTTGAAGGTGATATAAGGAGATTGTCATGAACAGTACAATACAATGGAAGCTTGTCTGCATAAAAGTAACATTTGATTGAGCTCAGTACATAACTAATCCCATTCAAATTCAAAATAAAATCAAAATTGGCGACAGTAAGGCAAATTATTAGCAGAGTTGTAATAATTTGGGCAAAATAAACATTCCTTTTCTCAGAAAGGTCCTACATTCCTGGATAAGGGGCTCCCATAAACTCGAACTCTTGAAAGTTAAGGAATACTGAAAGACATTTTCTTTTTTGCACAGTTGTTCCTACAATCAAGCTCCAAATCACCTGGTCTGATTTTACATGTACTAGAAGGATCACATGGGACTCACAGTTTGTAATCTGCTGATAGCAAATAGGACTGTCAGATGGTATGGGCTATTGCACACTAATAGCTGACATTTATGAATCACTAGCTACCAGATACTTTTCAGAGTACTGTATATGGAGAAATCTCATTTACCCTTAACAGCACCCAAGTGTAATATGTATTTCTAGATATCACCATTTTATAGGTGAAGAGCATGGGGTAAGTGATTTGACCAAGGTCACAAAGACCATGAGGGGCAGAGACAGCATTGAAGCTTAAGGGTCTGCTTTAGATCTCATACACATAACTTTCCTGCTATGCTGGCTCTCATACACTTACCATCTTACCAGTCAGAATTCTCAGTAAACAACTTTCTGAGTACCTGATAGAAAATGTTAGTACAGAGCCAGGTTGGTGCAGTCCTTGGACACCACCCTCACCCTTCTTATTGTCCCCAGTCTCTAACTCTACCGGAGGTCTTCCTCCCTGAGAGGCTATACTCTCAGAAACTCTCCATCTGCCCAGCCCTTCATTCCAACTGGTACCTTCTCACTGGGATAATGGTCTCCATTAGAGAATAGGTAAAGGTTAATCTTATCAAAGTTATTCAGACACATGTGAATTCTAAGTTATTCATGTGTGTGAATGACTTCGTAGGATAACTCTATCAGAGAGTACTTGCATTTCAGAAGAGGGTTTTGTTAACTCAAATGAATCATATAGGAAAGGATTTTGTTGTTATTTGGTTGCTTTTGTGGTGCCTGTGGTACAAAGAGCACGGCATATGGAGTCAGAAAGAAGCTGAAATCCTAGCTCTGTCAATATCAGGTATGTAAAATTGTGCAAGTAACTCAATATTCTGAATCTCTGGTTCCTCAACTTATTTTTAAGTTGACAACTCTTCATAGTAGTGTTGTCACAATTAAATAAGATTATGTATGTCTGGCACCAAACACACTGCCTGGCATATGAAGGGCATCTAATAAATGTCAGTCCTTATCCTATCCTCCAACCATTTCCCGAAGGACAAGAGCCATGGGGCTAACACCTGACATAGACTGCCATCATTTTACTAGGGATATTGGATTGACAAGGTTTCTAGTTGTTGATAAGGGCAGACATTCTGCTATCTGCCTCCTTGGTAGCCTGCCAACTATTCATGTGCTTCTTGGAAAAGGAAACTTTTCCAAAAAGCAGGGACTTCAGAGGGCTGGTGAGACAGTGTCCTGTCATTAAAGCTTCATTAGAGATTGGCATTCCCAATATTAGCATCATGTTGCTATATGCTGTAAAGGAGACAAAGTACTATCTTTTCCTTACCCATTGTAAGTTTCACTGGGACCCCTGTAACAAAAGACACATTGGGCCAGGCGCGATGGCTCACGCCTGTAATCCCAGCACTTTGGGAGGCCAAAGTGGGTGGATCACGAGGTCAGGAGATTGAGACCAGCCTGGCCAACATGGTGAAACCCTGTCTCTATTAAAAATACAAAAATTAGCTGGGTGTGGTGGTACGCACCTGCAGTCCCACCTACTCAAGAGGCTGAGGTAGGAGAATTGCATGAACCCGGGAGGCGGAGGTTGCAGTGAGCCGAAATGGCGCCATTGCACTCCAGCCTGGGCAACAGAGTTAGACTCCATCAAAAAAAAAAAAAAAAAAAAAATTACAAAAGACAGATTGACAAGAGAAAATCATACAATTTCTTGTTTTGATTCAAGCTTCCACAGACAAGTTTATTTAATATAAGTTATATGTGACATGGGAGCCTTCAGAAATGAAGACCCAAAGACCCAGGACAAACATTTTAATGAACAGTTGTGCAGAAGTATGATTAGAGAACAAAAGGGTATGGTCTAGTGTTAATTAACTGGGGGTAAATGGGAACTTAGCAAGGCCTGTTTGTTCAGATTCTTCATGGCCTCTGGGTATAGAGCAGGACATGTTTGGAATGAGGGTTGTATGACCTACTTTCAGGAGAGGTAGGTCAGAGAATTCTTTTAGGCTCATTTCAGGAAAGAAAGGCAGGAGAAGGTCAAAGCGTGACCTTCTTGCTTCTGAGGTTTTCTCAATTACCTTCACCTTAAAACACTCAGTATGCCAAGGTATCATATTGTAGAGTAGTGTGTCCTTCACGGTATCAATGCCAAAATGGCATAGCCTGCTTTTTAAAGAGATTCATCTGCATTGCCTACAAATTTATTTATTCACTCAAAAACATGTATTCATCAACTACCATGTGTCAAATGTTGTGCTAAGCACTTAAGAGTGCAGAAATAAATGACAGCCAGTGAACTGGGCTTCCTGATAGCACAGGTGACAATAAAAGAGAGAATGGAAAAGAGGTGTTCTACCAAGAGGTACACACATATATGCATATACATATATACTCACAAGACACAGAATCATACTCAAAGGACAGTGATTAGCATCCATGGTGTCATCCATTCAATCATTTTTTTCCACACTTTTTGGAACACATACTATTTGCCAGCCACTGGGGAAACAGCGTGGTGATAAGATAGGCCAGGTCCCTTCTCTTGCAGAGTTTAAAAACATGGCAGAGGAGATAGGCGATGAAATTAAATACGCAGGATAATTTCAGCTATTGAGAATGCTATGAATGAGGCAATGTGATAGAGAGTGACTGGGTTTGCGCACTGCCTTCGCCAGAGTGGTCAAGGAAGTCTTGTCTGAGGGGACAGCATTTCACCAAGACCTGCATGACATGAAAAGGGGCCAATCATGTGCAGAGCTGGAAGACCTTTTGGGCAGAAAAACAGCTTGCCCAAAGGCCCTGGCAGAACCAAATTGGTGAATCCAAAGAACAGAGAGAAGGTCAGTGTGGCCGATGCTTATTCAACAGGGTGGAAATGGAATTAGGGACAAGAAAGAATCAGACAAGATAGGGATCTGTAAGTCACCAAAGGGAGACTGTATGTTATTCAAAGAATAATAGGAAGGTATTGGAGGGTTTTTAAAAGAATGCTATGACCTGATTTACATTTGTTAAATAAGAGAGAATATTCATATAATCACACTCTAACAAAATTAAATACATTCATGAAAAGACTGATGACCATTTTTGAATAATTGCAACTTAAAATATACTAATTCTAACTAGAAGTTTAATTTTAACATCACTAGGTTAAATGTAATGATTGAGAAGTCATTGAGGATATTTCAGTGACCTGGAGGTCTATAATGACCATCATTTATTAGGTGTGAGGCAAAAAGGTGTCTTTTAATAAATTCTGGCCAAGAAGATGCCAGGCAACGTAAACTCCACTTGAAATTAATGCCCCTCAAGCCTAATGTGCTTTCTGCAAAACAGTCATGGTTGAGTGGGAGCCTTTCTAGCTCATCAAGCTAGTTTTGTGATTTTAATTCTGTGCAGTTGTGAATAAGCCAGCGTCTCTTCTGTGTTTTGCTTTCATGAAAATCCCATAATGCTAACTGTGAAGATGCTAATGGACCAAAAGTGTAATACTAGGCATGGCTAGGTTTTCAAGGGATCTTAGCTCACCCCCTCTGTAGGATGAGGTGTCCATATGGTGCCATATGGGGCCATTAACAAGCCACCTTCCCTCAAAGGTCCTCTGAGTGAGCCTCAGACTCCTGGCTTCCCTGTTACAAATTCCTCCTTGGGTGACCAGAACTCTAGTAAAAGACAACTGTTTTATTCTGAAGGAGTAATCCAATGATACCATTGTCAGTCATGAATACCTTCCAATGTTGGTCTGTTAAAGTATCCAGTTACTACCTAGCAAAGTCCGTATGCATTTTTTCTTAAGTCAGAGGAGAATTCCAGGAAGCCCAAACTGTGGCTTTAAGATCACATCCATAAATAAATAATAGTACATCCAAACAATAGAATATTATTGAGTGCTAAAATCAAAGGAGTTATCAAGCCATGAAAAGACATGTAGGAATCTTAAGTGCATATTACTAAATAAAGAAGCTAATCTGAAAAAGCTACATACTGTATAATTCTGGAAAAGGCAAAACTATGGAGACAGTAAAAAGATGGGGAGTTTTCAGCGGTTGGGGAGGGTGGGTAGAGAAGAAAGAACAGGCAGAGCACGAAGGATTCTTGGAGCGATGAAACTACTCAGTACAATACATGTCATTATGCATTTGTCAAAACTCATAGAATGTATAACACCAAGAGTGAATGCTAATGTAAAATGGACTTTGGGTGATAATGACGTTTCAGCGTAGGCTCATCATTTGTAATAAATGCAACATTGTGGAGCAGAATGTTCATAATGGGGGAGGTTGTGCCAGTGTAGGGGTAGGAGGAATATATGGGAACTTTGTACTCTCCCATATATTCTTGTAAACCTAAAACTGCCCTAAAAAATAAAGTCAGTTTTTAGAAATTAAGTGATACATGGCAGAATGAAATAAAATTAGATCTTATTAAAAAATGGGGAGCAGGTTTATGTGGAGGATCTCAAGGAGTAATCCCAAGCAGCTTGATGGGGATGCCAAAGGATCCAGGGCTCACCGAACAACGGCCAGAACTCGTAGGGAGTGTGTTTTGTGGCCTCCTGGAGAGGATGTTGCCAGCCTGAAGATGTCTGTACTAATGAGAACAAATAACCCATACATAACAATGAGGCATTGATGCCATGTAGTCTTCCAGTGTCTTGAATCCAGAGTAGTCCTAAAGAGTGAGGCCTTTGGAGATAGACCAGCAGATTCAAATCCTACTATGCTACCTATTAGCTGTGTGATGACCTCAGGCAAGTGGTTTAACCTCTTTGGGCCCTCATTTCCTTGTCTTCAAAATGATTATAATAATAGCAACTGCCTCCCAGGGTTACTGGGATTGTATTAAATGGGATAATTTATGTAAAGCATTTAGCGCAGTGTCAGAACTTGGTAAACCTTCATTCAAAGTTTGTGATGTGACTGAATATAGTCATTATTAGTAGAGCGTAATAGTGTTTGAAAACAGTCTAAGCCCTCACAAAATATGTTGTTTGAATTGTTAATAATAACAAGACTTCAAGTAGGCCATGGCAGTTCCAGTTTAATGCCTGGCTTCCACGTCATAGTGAGCAGGCTCTTCTGGGTTTTTAAGGGGAATGGCAGTCAAGAGTGAGCCAAACCCTCCTCTAACCAATTATCACTGCATTTTAGTATGAAGTTTCTCCTCTGATTGTTATCTACACCTATATGTTTCATGAGTAGGACAGGATAAAACGAAGCCTCAGCTGATATTATTTCTATTCACGTAGAATCTTTATTGTAGGGATCTTTATTTTAAAAGTAACTTTGTACTAACTTGAGGTCTTTAAAGGAAAAGCTTTAGGTAAATTATAATATATAATTACATTTTATGTGTTCAATCCAAAAGGCACTTTAACGAATGCTGGAAATGTTTATTTCTATATCCAATCAGAACTCAGGCTCATGCATAGCTTACCCTATGTAGCTTACCCTGTGTTTCTGTACCATTATGCCTGCATTGATAACTATGCAGGGGAGAGAAATGATAGGTTAGAAAATGAATACATAGGTAAGTAGATGATTTTATATAAATAT